>NW_026867294.1:0-7383 GCF_026571515.1 Ruditapes philippinarum | reverse complement strand
GCCGTATGAACACATCTGCGGATGTTTCTAAATTCAAAATTTTACTATTTCACGTTTAAATGTTGAATTCTGCTTAAGCCGGTGCTAGGGGGCGTGGACGGTAACTTGCACTTTCCAGTACCGTCCATGAACAGGCTCAATCAAACCGAGCCTGCAACATTTTCAATTTTGCCGTGTTGGGCTTTCTTTAGGGATTCTGTATTCATCTATTTTATTGGTATATTTTTGATCCTTTAAAATTGTTCAGCACGGCATTTTTGTTGTGCTTTTGGTATTTAAGTTATTTTATTTTCGGCTGTTTTCCATTCAGGTGGTTCCAGTATTCCAACTTAAGTACTGTATAATCACCCTTAGGATATGTTGCCTGCTTTTTAAAATTGTCTTTTGACGTCTTATCTGTGAAATGCAGGCTTTTTCACTATAAAGTGTTGAGAATTGAGTACCGCTCAAGCCGGTGCTAGGGGGCGTGAGTGATGTTGCACTTTCTCATTATCACTCATGTACAGACTCAATCAAACCGAGTCTGCAATTCTTATGTTATTTTGTTGTGATTGATGCTTCCGAGGGATCACTTTGTTTCCAGAATTTTGTAACTTCACAACAGCAGGTGTCAAGTTGCCGTGTGGCAGCCGTAAAAAGTTGCCCCCGTACTTCACTTCAGTGTTGTTATATTTTCTGGTCCTTCGGGATCATTGATGCCAACACTATAAAGTGTTGAGAATTGAGTACCGCTCAAGCCGGTGCTAGGGGGCGTGAGTGATGTTGCACTTTCTCATTATCACTCATGTACAGACTCAATCAAACCGAGTCTGCCAATTCCTTATGTTATTTTGTTGTGATTGATGCTTCCGAGGGATCACTTTGTTTCCAGAATTTTGTACTTCACAACAGCAGGTGTCAAGTGCCGTGTGGCAGCCGTAAAAAGTTGCCCCGTACTTCACTTCAGTGTTGTTATATTTTCTGGTCCTTCGGGATCATTGATGCCCAACACTATAAAGTTGTTGAGAATTGAGTACCGCTCAAGCCGGTGCTAGGGGGCGTGAGTGATGTTGCACTTTCTCATTATCACTCATGTACAGACTCAATCAAACCGAGTCTGCAATTCTTATGTTATTTTGTTGTGATTGATGCTTCCGAGGGATCACTTTGTTTCCAGAATTCTTAACCTCTGACCCCCTTTCAAAATTCCATTTTATTTAGTTCCGCCCATTGTTTTCTCGTTTAGGACACACGCATTCTTTTACTTGGGGACCATACGCCGCTTTTCATGGAATGACACTAACGTATCACATTGAAGATTCCATTATAACCGCCCTCTGTTTCAAAATTCCAATTTTTACCATTTCATGTAAAATGTTGAATTATACTTAAGCTAGTGCTAGGGGTCGTGGGTGGTAACTTACTTGCAATCTTAGGAGACCCCAAACAAAAACAGGACAAGGTACAAGGAACAGCACGGACAGGATGGATAATCACTTATTAATACATGTAAGGAAATAATAGTAACCGATTAGGAAATCAAATACAATTGATTGATTAATAGGCCCACAAATTAAAAGGGCACAGGGGAAGGGGACTTGAAGTACGTACAGGAAATGGGAGAGGCAAAATTAGGAAGGGGAAAATGGGGAAATATTTACCGTAGACGAGAAACCAACAAGGGTCACAAACAAAATAGAGTAAAGCAGAATCCCTAAAGAAAGCCCAACACAACAAAATTGAAAATGTTGCAGGCTCGGTTAGATTGAGCCTGTTCATGGACTGTACCGGAAAGTGCAAGTTACCGTCCACGCCCCCTAGCACCGGCTTAAGCAGAATTCAGCATTGTGGTATATTTTTGCATGGAATTTTTCCATTCATGCAATTTATTAAGTCAGCAACGCGTCCTACTATTGTCAGATACTTAAATGAGCTATAGTCTAGGGATTCTGCTTTACTCTATTTGAACGATAATCCATCACACATCTACAATATTGATGAAAAACTTAAAAAAGAGTAAATAAGAATTCCTAAAGAAAGCCCAAAACAACAAAGTTGAAAATGTTGCAGGGGTGGTATAACAGCCGAAAATGGAAAACAGCCGAAAATAAAATAACTTAAATACCAAAAGCACAACAAAAATGCCGTGCTGAACAATTTTAAAGGATCAAAAATATACCACCCCTGATTGAATGTACGGGGCGATTTTTTACAGCCTTCATACGGCACAAACAATGCTGATATGGCGATAAAATAAAGATAAACATGATGATCTGATCAGATTAAGGCACTTGTTACTGTAGATGTAGAAGAGGTGGACAAATCTTACAGAATGTAACTGTTTCAAAAGTTCGTAAGGCACTTAGCAAAGTTGTGGGTTGAATACCAATAAACAGAGGACTCTGTGTATGATTAGATAAAATTAGATTAAATTATATTGCAACATAAACAGCCAAAGGCAAAGCCAAATGTCTCAAAAAAGCAAAAATAAAGACAGAAAGAAAATTTCTGCTGTAAATTTATCACCAGAACCTAGTACCTCATGTTTAAGTAGACACATGAATATTGAATTGTCAGCTTCAGATTTTTCTGACTCTGATGACGGGCAAGATACTGAAAAGTGTTCAGTTTGTGGTAGACATACTCCAGCATAGCTGAAATCCTATGTTAGCCACATTTTTTTTCTGGGAGTGTTGTGATAAAGGTGACAAATGGGTCCATTTAAGTTTCCGTTCGACAGTTAAAGTCCTGATGAGGAATGATCCCTTCCTGTGTCCTAGGTGCACAAAAGAGGAGTATTTAATATGATAAACAAGATCATCAAGAAAAGGCGGCGTTCAATGAACGCAGCCCCAACCGACCCAGTAACAAGAGCCAGTGGCAAGGAGCCCAGAAGGGCCCCAAACAACAACAGGGAAGGGCATAAGGTAAAGTACGGGCAGTCAAACCACTACCTAAGAATAAATAATTAGAAACTGATAAGGAACTAAAAGAAAACAAATAAATGATTAAATATTAGGCCCATGAAGCCAAAAGGCACAGGGGAAGGGAACATGAGACCCGGGGAGGGGGAGGGAACAAACAAAAACTAGGGGCAAAGGGGAAGATAACATAGTGACATAGTGATGTGTTCTTTAATAAAATAAAAGCATTTTAAATGCTAAAAAATAGAAAAAAAATATTTACGATGTTTGTTCAATGTTAGAATTTTAGAGTTTGACATTTTAATACATGTATTACTTTTGGACACTAACTGTACTATAAAACAGCAGCCAATCACAACCGCCGAAAACTATGACATCATCAGACAGGAAGTGGAAGTGGGGTTGTACTCAGGTTGTTGACCTTTATCGGTAAATGTGTGTTATCTTTGTTTGAAAGTTATTGTTTTTTATGTCAAATTGAATGCTTAGTAGTGCAACAAATTTTATTACTGCAAAGATATTTTATAGATACTGACCCATGAAATCCTTGACCGGTGGAAACATAAGAAGCCTGGATGTAGTTTTTAATTACATATTTGACAACTGTGTATGTCATGAAGCCTGATCAAGGGGGGAAATTATTCCTGTTCATAAAAAGTGGGATGGAAATAATGCTTCTAGAGCTATCTAGATATCACTCTTGTTAATATTATTGGTAAAAGAAAAATGACGCGGGACCGAAATTATTTTAACGATACTCAAAGTGGTTTCGTGTCGGTCGTTCTACAACCAGTGCTTTATTTTGTTACATGTTATCATTCAAAAGATTTTGTCTAAAAAGTCAAAATTATGTTGTGTTTTTTCAGATTATAAAACAGCTGTCCATTTTGTAAATACAGATACCCTATGGGTACAGATTATACAAGCAGGAGGCATCTGTAAAAATGAAATATTTGTCAAAATGTAAATTCATTAAATGATATTAAATAATATGAAGTCAACAATAACATATTTCATTGTATTTATTAATTTGCTTCTGTTCGTAATTGCTTGAATAAATTTAAAATCGAATTGCAATTTTCGTGTCGAAGTCCCAATCAAAAACATATGCTGAAGTAAGCTGATATATTGCCAGTAAACATGAAGTTCAACTATTTGTCGGGAAACAATTTTATCAGATATATTTGCTGTTGTGACAATAATGATCAAGTGTGTCAATGAAATGGATCAATTAAGTCACAAATGGACTGTTGCTCGTATTGTTGATATATAAAGCAATTTGAGGAATTAAACCTACAATTAAAGAAACAAACATTTTAGGAGATCTATTCCGTGCAAATAGATAAAAGTCATGCATTCTGAAAAACGTTTACATATAGTAAATTAATATATATCAAACTAAAACTATATATCTGGATGCTTATGTTCTTATAAAATGCACAAAAAAGCATAGACAACCTAATAAATGTAACTATGTACACTTGTATTTATTTAAAGGCACATTATGCCTCAGAAATGAATAAATATTACTTTTTAGAAAGATCAAATATGAGTTTTATGACGTTTACAATGTATTTAGAGCATGTTAGATAATTTTTACCTGAACAGAATAGTTCTAATTGTAAAGTAATATGTAATAAAACTATTAAAAAAGTATTGTGACTTCTGTTCTTATAAAATGCACACAATAGCATTGACAAATAATACTAAATGTATGTACAATTTTATTTTATGTCATCAGATTGTTATACATGTATTCAACATGCAAGTTTGAAGTTAATAGTGATTACTTCTGACAATTCATGTTCAATCATCGATATAATTTGTTTCGAAATTGTATGGAGTGAATACAAATGTGCAAATATAGCATAAAAATGAATTAAATCATTATTTATTATGTATAACTACAATAATTGAATAATAATAAACAAAATACGTGCTCGTATGTAAATCTAAATTAGAAATTAACAACTGAATAATTAAACAAGACGTGATCGATCGATTTTGAAAGAATCTAGTGTTCAAAAAACCATTTTTACAAATCAGTTATCTCGACAGTAACAAATACATCGTTTGTAAATAAATATTCCGAGAGTTATTGATCCGACAAGAAGAACAGCTATTACAATAATGACGTCATATCCGTTATTTAAAATAGAACCTGTGAATGACAAAATATCATTTGCATTAATTTTCACGTCGGATGATCTTGCTGAAGTTGACATTGTGTAAGCTGTTTAAAGTCCAATGAGAAATATACAGTTTACAATTTATCTTCTCTTATCTAATCATTTTTAATAACTGGATTTGTCACATCTCTAATAAAGATCCATAGATACAGTTCGAATATTGAACATGTATAAATATAATTATATTTCATTACCATTTTGTCAGTTGAAAACTATCATAATTATTCGAAATCGTTTTGTAAAGTTGCCAGAAACTACCTTTTCAAACGAATAAAACAAGCGTTCTTTTTGTTCAACAGTTTATAATTTAAATGAAATGAATCGATATGATGTTAATCAATGTCCACATGATGAAATTTATGCAATTCATTCAATTTTACTGGAATTTGCTTGATTTGACAGCCGCTTTACATAATTGATAACCAAAACGTTGCGCAATGTTGAAGCACACACTATTTCGTCTATAATGTAAGTCCTTAAAGGAAGATACAGACAAAATTTTCATTTCTTCGTCGTTGACTTTTTCATTCATTATTCTGTAAATGTCCTCAAAATAAATGCACTAGACAGTCACAGGAACTAAACTTTTCTCCCTATTAAAAATAAAATGGTGGTTTCCTAACTTGACCCACGTGGGTCAGGTTCGACCGTTGAGATTTCACAATAGTTGTCACAGTGAACTCCGGAAACGTTTAAGAACATGTCAAGTGAATGGTTTAGGTTTGTTTCAATCATACAATATCCACAATATCTGTTATTGTAACTTCAAGGGTTTGTTCAAGTTTAAAAATACTCCGTGATTCTGTCGGCGTCTAAATTTTGTTCAACATATATAGATATAGTTATGCTTCAAACCCAAATATATAGAATTTATAAAGAAATTCATGCTGGGACTTTAACAAATAAAAGATAGTTTTGATATTTTTGTCATTTATTTGCCTGAGTATCCCTTTAAAATAAATTACAATCAGTCAATAGTATGGTAGATGGCTTAATGCCACAAATTCACAAGCACATTTTTTTTAAATTCCTTTGAAGATATCCCAGTAGCATATTATGTACTTTAACAAAATGTCTCTTTGTATAACATTTCAGAATTTATGTATAGAGCTATAATTATGTTTCAGTTATTGTGTAATTTGCGCTTGATTAAATTCCCATGATAATTCGTAAACCATGTTTAGAAATGAATGCGCAAATGCTTTTATGAAAATATTCAATTGCTTAATATTGGCGGAAACAATATTCATTATGAATAAGTATTACACATAAAACACACAATTATTCACAGATAATTAGAAAAAGAACAAAGAATATATAAATTATAAAGTGTACATAATGATTGCAGCCTGTCCAGAGAAAAAGCGTGTATAGCTTCTCTGATGGTGTGATATTAAAGTGTATAAAGCTATATTTATGCTGCCTGGGGATTGTAAAATTATTGTATACATTTTGTATATTGTGATAAAATTGGTTATAAAAGATAATGATTTTACTGTTTTTAAATGTTTATAAACTATTTCATAAAGAATAACTTCATACAATTTAAAATGAATTACTGAGAAAATGAAAACTAGAAATAATCAAATGTACAGGTCAGTATGGTGCAAAAAAAAGAGTTAATATTAGTTAGAAAGTATCAGTGCGATATAAAGTTAATAATGAGTGAATATTTCGAAGGCTAGGAAAATTTAAAAGAAAGGAAAAAATGACTAAATCCGGAATTAAGAATATTTTGGTTTTCCCATCTATAAACGTAGGTACAAACAAACTTTTACTGTAACAGCTTCGAAAATAAGCGAAACAGGTTGACTAATCTATTGTGACGGGTAGTGCACCGTGAAGCTATAACGGAAAACGTTAGTTTGTACCTACAGATTAGCTGGGGGAAACCCCACTTTGTCGTGTTTCCGGATAGCTTCTATTGAGGACGATGTATGTATGGGTCAAAGGTCAAATCAATATCAGCGTTTTTAAGGGATTTCACAATATTAAACGTTTGTCATTTACCTTACCCTGCATATTCTCATATTGGACGAGAGAGAACAAAATACTGCAGTACAATAATAAGTGTTTTTGTGTTAGACAGTCAGATTCAAGTTCTGATGTATGCTTGCTTACCTCACAGTTATAACGTTAATCTTAATTAACAAAGCATTTCTAGGCATAATTTGATATTTTGTTTCCGCTATGACCAGTATTGTGTAAGAGCATACAAAAAAATCACACATGATTGGTACAATTGTTTTAATGATATTACCGCGAGATGGAGAATATTCATTGAGTGAGAT